>NC_140209.1:78497964-78512964 GCF_951802725.1 Rutilus rutilus
GAGTCATTGATTCATTCGTTCAAACGATTCGTTCGAATGAGTCGATCATGATTAAGACAGATGTTTATGGATTGATCATTCAATCTTTGAGTCAACCGATTCGTTAAAAATGCTGAATCGTTCAGTTATGAGAAAACACGTGATAAGTGATGGTTCTGCCGTGATCTTTGTTGAACTATTTTCGCTGCTGAAACAGAACAAAAACAGTCAACATTGCATCTAAAATGTAAGTGACTTAATTGTAACTGTTTATTTGTATGAAATCTAGGGGTGGGAGAAAAAAATTATTCTTAGATGCATCGCGATGCGGACGTGGACGATTCTGAATCGATTCACAAATGTCAAAAAATCGATTCTCTAAAAAAATATTTTTCTAATAACGTAATATTGACGGAAGGCAAAAGGCGGAACTCTAAGCGGACGTGCGTGCAGTCTGTGGCGCGCACATAACAGAGAAGTTTCTTCTGCTCACCAAGGCTGCATATATTTGATTAAAAATACAAACAAAAACAGTAATATTGTAAAATATTATTCCAATTTAAAACAGCTGCTTTCTATTTTAATATATTTTAAACTGTTATTTATTCCTGTGATCAAAGCTGAGTTTTCAGCATCATTACTCCAGTCGTCACTGTCACATGATCCTTCAGAAATTATTCTAATATGATGATTGATACTCAAGAAACATTCATTATTATTTTAAATGTCGAAAACAGTTGTGTACAGTCTTTGATGAATAGAAAGTTCAAAAGAACAGCATTTATCTGAAATCTAAAGCTTTTGTAACGTTAAACACTACCGCTCAAAAGTTTTGGGTTAGTAATAATTAAAATGTTATTTTTGGGGTAAATAAATAAAATAAATCAGTACTTTTATTTATGAAGGATGTGATCAACAGTTACAGTAAAGACATTTATAATGTTAAAAAAATATATATTTGAAATATATGCTGTTCTTTTGAACTAACATTCATCAAAGCATTTTGAAAAAAAAAATCTGTACACAACTGTTTTCAACATTGAAAATAATAATGAATATTTATTGAGCATCAATCATCATATTAGTATGATTTCTGAAGGATCATGTGACACTGAAGACTGGAGTAATGATGCTGAAAACTCAACTTTGATCACAGAAATGAATTACTATGTAAAATATTTAAAAATTGAAAACAGCTGTTTTAAATTGGAATAATATTTCACAATATTACTGTTTTTGTTTGTATTTTTAATCAATAAATGCAGCCTTGGTGAGCAGAAGAGACTTCTCCTAAAAACATTAAAAATCTTACTGACCCCAAACTTTTGAACAATAATATATATATATATACATATATATGTATGTGTGTGTATGTATGTATGTATATATATATATATATATATATATATATAAAAATATAGCTGCGAGCAGCGATGGAGGGCCAAAGCCGGCGGTACCGCCACCCCGGTGCCTTTAGGTAACTAAAGGCACCGGGGTTGCGGTGCCACCGGCTTGGGCCCGTAATCGCTGCTCGCAGCTATATTTATTATTATTATTATTATTATTATTATTTTGTCAACCTTTCGGGCACTTTTGGGGCTCTTAACATGCTCGAAAACTCTTGAAATTTTGCACACACGTCAGAACCCGCGGCCATCAGGGCCGGACTGAAGCTGGTACCCGGGCGTGGCAGGGGGGCTCGACAGCGCCCCCTGGAACGGGATCCGAACACGTGTCCATAAATCAAACACGCTTGCATGTAATAATATGAAACTCGGTACACATATAGATCTCATCCGGCCGAACAACTTTCGTGCTCTAAGTTTTACGCCAGCCAAACAGGAAGTTGGCTATTTAGCGTCGTTTGGAAACGCATGCTGTGGAATTTAATGTACTCCTCCTAGGGAATTCATCGATTCGCCTCCAAACTCGGTGTGCATGAAGTCAAGACATTGAGGATGCTAAATTGCGGACGGATTTTTGATATCTCCAACGGTTTGGCCGTGGCGAGGAAACAAATTTATGGCGAAAAAATGAAACAGGAAGTGTGTTATAACTTCTGCATACATTAACTGATCTTGATGAAACTTCAGCAGTGTGTTTGTTGTAAGAGGCCGATCGCACAGATGTGACTATTGTGAGTCAAAGTTATAGCAACACCAACTGGCAGCAGGAAGTACATCACTTTCAAAATGCTTTGAAATCAGTGTCTTATTTTTACCCGATTTGCTTCAAACTTTATGTGTACAATGTAGACACACGGCAGATGTAAACCTGTGAAAGGATTATTGATATCTTAGATACTGTTGCCGTGGCAACGCATCAAACTTTAATATTCTTTTTTGATGCTTTTGAGACTCTTAACATACTTGAAATTGCATGAAACTCAACCGACACATCACATTTATTAGCCAGTAGACATGTGCAAAGTTTCAGAAACGGGCGTGGTGGAATGGCTCAGTAGCGCCACCTTTAGTCAAAAATGGGGGCTTAGTTTTTCCTAGAATCACAAAACTTGGTATGTGTATTGTTCTCATCAAGACGGACAACTTTCTAATTTACATGAACCATCTCCGACCAACAGGAAGAGAGATATTTTGGTTTGAATGTGGATTTTCTGAAGAATTTTCTCTCCCTCTCTCTGTGTCTCTGTGTGTGTGAGGGGAGGGGGGGATTTGACTATTGCTTTTATATTGTTAATCAAGGTTTCAGGGGCTTTTGGGGTCCTTAACGTGCTCAAAAACTCTTGAAACTTTGCACACAGGTCAAAACCCACGGCCATCAGGGCCGGGCTGAAGCTGGTACCCGGGCGTGGCTGGGGGGCTCAACAGCGCCCCCTTGAACGGGGTTCTAAAACTTGATCCATATATCAAACACGCTCGCATGAATTAATATGAAACTCGGTACACATATAGATCTCATCGGGCCAAACAACTTTACCCCGGTCAAGTTTTACGCCAGCCCAACAGGAAGTCGGCTATTATGGGTTGTTTGGAAAACGCTTGCTGTGGAATGTGAAATACTCCTCCTAGAAAATTCACTGTGTCCCCTTCAAACTCGGTGTGCATGTAGTCAAGACTTTGAGGATGCTAAATTGCGGACGGATTTTTGATATCTCGAACGGTTTGGCCGTGGCGAGGAATCGAATTTATGGCGAGAAAAGAGAAACACGGAAGTGGAATAACTTCTGCATACATTAACTGATCTTGATGAAACTTCAGCAGTGTGTTCGTGGTAAGAGGCCGATCAGATGGATGTAGCTATTGTGAGTCAAAGTTATAGCGCCACCAACTGGCAGCAGGAAGTGTGTCACTTTCAACATGCTTTTGACAAAAGTGGGGGGGTTACTTTTAACTACAGTAAAGAAAAAATAGTTTGTATATTGTTCTCATCAAGCCGGACAACTTTCTAATTTACATTCAATAGCTCTGGCCATCAGGAAGTCAGATATTTTGGTCTGAATGTGAATTTTTTTGCAAAATCAGCCTCTGAATTTTTTGCCACTACTCTTAAACTATTTATTTTATTCGTACCAAACTTTTTCAACATGATGAAACTACATTAAATATGCTAAATTGTGAATGGATAATAAATATCTCAAACGGTTTTGCTATGGCGAGGGATTAAAGTAATGTCCAAAAAGGAAACAAAAAAAATCTTCTAAAAATGTAATTATATACCATTTATTTCTATATAAAAGTATACAAATATCACAACTAAACCCATTTTATTCTGTTTTTGCAATTCAAGAAGAATGAAAAAGTTAAAAACAGGCTATTTAGTGCTATTTGGTTCAACAAAAAAGCAAACATAGGGCTATACTGCCCTCTTGTGTCCAAAAGGACATCAAAATAGTATATAAAACTTTTTACCAGGTAGGCCAATATTGTATTTAAATATACATTTATTAGGTATGTGTCTGAGGATATTTTCCCACCGGTTAATCGACGTGTGACACGAGTGGGTGCTTTTAAATCGCTAATATAATAGTGAAAGAAAAATAATGATAATGTTGCACACACAAATCACACACATGTGGGAAAGAATGATGCTTTTAAACAACACTAAACCGCCATTAGGTGTCGCCAGGCATCCATCTTAATAAGCGAGTCATTGATTTGTTCGTTCAAACGATTCGTTCGAATGAGTCGATCATGATTAAGACAGATGTTTATGGATTGATCATTCAATCTTTGAGTCAACCGATTCGTTAAAAATGCTGAATCGTTCAGTTATGAGAAAACACGTGATGCGTGATGGTTCTGCCGTGATCTTTGTTTAACTATTTTCGCTGCTGAAACAGAACAAAAACAGTCAACATTGCATCTAAAATGTAAGTGACTTAATTTTAACTGTTTATTAACCTGTTGTATGAAATCTAGGGGTGGGAGAAAAAATTGATTCTTAGATGCATCGCGATGCGGACGTGGACGATTCTGAATCGATTCACAAATGTCAAAAAATCGATTCTCTAAAAAAATATTTTTCTAATAACATAATATTGACGGAAGGCAAAAGGCGGAACTCTAAGCGGACGTGCGTGCAGTCTGTGGCGCGCACATAACAGAGAAGTTTCTTCTGCTCACCAAGGCTGCATTTATTTGATTAAAAATACAAACAAAAACAGTAATATTGTAAAATATTATTCCAATTTAAAACAGCTGCTTTCTATTTTAATATATTTTAAACTGTTATTTATTCCTGTGATCAAAGCTGAGTTTTCAGCATCATTACTCCAGTCGTCACTGTCACATGATCCTTCAGAAATTATTCTTATATGATGATTGATACTCAAGAAACATTCATTATTATTTTAAATGTCGAAAACAGTTGTGTACAGTCTTTGATGAATAGAAAGTTCAAAAGAACAGCATTTATCTGAAATCTAAAGCTTTTGTAACATTAAACACTACCGCTCAAATGTTTTGGGTTAGTAATAATTACAATTTTATTTTTGGGGGAAAGAAATAAAATAAATCAGTACTTTTATTTATGAAGGATGAGTTAAACTGATCAACAGTTACAGTAAAGACATTTATAAGGTTAAAAATATATATATTTGAAATATATGCTGTTCTTTTGAACTTTACATTCATCAAAGCATTTTGAAAAAAAAAATCTGTACACAACTGTTTTCAACATTGAAAATAATAATGAATATTTCTTGAGCATCAATCATCATATTAGTATGATTTCTGAAGGATCATGTGACACTGAAGACTGGAGTAATGATGCTGAAAACTCAACTTTGATCACAGAAATGAATTACTATGTAAAATATTTTAAAATTGAAAACAGCTGTTTTAAATTGGAATAATATTTCACAATATTACTGTTTTTGTTTGTATTTTTAATCAAATAAATGCAGCCTTGGTGAGCAGAAGAGACTTCTCCTAAAAACATTAAAAATCTTACTGACCCCGAACTTTTGAACAATAAAAAAAAAAAAATATATATATATATATATATATATATATATATATATATACATACATATACATATATATGTATGTGTGTGTATGTATGTATGTATGTATGTATATATATATATATATATATATATATATATATACATATACATATATATGTATGTGTGTGTATGTATGTATGTATGTATGTATATATATATATATATATATATATAAATATAGCTGCGAGCAGCGATGGAGGGCCAAAGCCGGCGGTACCGCCACCCCGGTGCCTTTAGGTAACTAAAGGCACCGGGGTTGCGGTGCCACCGGCTTGGGCCCGTAATCGCTGCTCGCAGCTATATTTATTATTATTATTATTATTTTGTCAACCTTTCGGGCACTTTTGGGGCTCTTAACATGCTCGAAAACTCTTGAAATTTTGCACACACGTCAGAACCCGCGGCCATCAGGGCCGGACTGAAGCTGGTACCCGGGCGTGGCAGGGGGGCTCGACAGCGCCCCCTGGAACGGGATCCGAACACGTGTCCATAAATCAAACACGCTTGCATGTAATAATATGAAACTCGGTACACATATAGATCTCATCCGGCCGAACAACTTTCGTGCTCTAAGTTTTACGCCAGCCAAACAGGAAGTTGGCTATTTAGCGTTGTTTGGAAACGCATGCTGTGGAATTTAATGTACTCCTCCTAGGGAATTCATCGATTCGCCTCCAAACTCGGTGTGCATGAAGTCAAGACATTGAGGGTGCTAAATTGCGGACGGATTTTTGATATCTCGAACGGTTTGGCCGTGGCGAGGAAACAAATTTATGGCGAAAAAATGAAACAGGAAGTGTGTTATAACTTCTGCATACATTAACTGATCTTGATGAAACTTCAGCAGTGTGTTCGTTGTAAGAGGCCGATCGCACAGATGTGACTATTGTGAGTCAAAGTTATAGCGCCACCAACAGGCAGCAGGAAGTACATCACTTTCAAAATGCTTTGAAATCAGTGTCTTATTTTTACCCGATTTGCTTCAAACTTTATGTGTACAATGTAGACACACGGCAGATGTAAACCTGTGAAAGGATTATTGATATCTTAGATACTGTTGCCGTGGCAACGCATCAAACTTTAATATTCTTTTTTGATGCTTTTGAGACTCTTAACATACTTGAAATTGCATGAAACTCAACAGACACATCACATTTATTAGCCAGTAGACATGTGCAAAGTTTCAGAAACGGGGGTGGTGGAATGGCTCAGTAGCGCCACCTTTAGTCAAAAATGGGGGTTTAGTTTTTCCTAGAATCACAAAACTTGGTATGTGTATTGTTCTCATCAAGACGGACAACTTTCTAATTTACATGAACCATCTCCGACCAACAGGAAGAGAGATATTTTGGTTTGAATGTGGATTTTCTGAAGAATTTTCTCTCCCTCTCTCTGTGTCTGTGTGTGTGTGTGTGTGAGGGGAGGGGGGGATTTGACTATTGCTTTTATATTGTTAATCAAGGTTTCAGGGGCTTTTGGGGTCCTTAACGTGCTCAAAAACTCTTGAAACTTTGCACACAGGTCAGAACCCACGGCCATCAGGGCCGGGCTGAAGCTGGTACCCGGGCGTGGCTGGGGGGCTCAACAGCGCCCCCTTGAACGGGGTTCTAAAACTTGATCCATATATCAAACACGCTCGCATGAATTAATATGAAACTCGGTACACATATAGATCTCATCGGGCCGAACAACTTTACCCCGGTCAAGTTTTACGCCAGCCCAACAGGAAGTCGGCTATTATGGGTTACTCCTCCTAGAAAATTCACCGTGTCCCCTTCAAACTCGGTGTGCATGTAGTCAAGACATTGAGGATGCTAAATTGCGGACGGATTTTTGATATCTCAAACGGTTTGGCCGTGGCGAGGACACGAATTTATGGCGAGAAAAGAGAAACACGAAGTGTTATAACTTCTGCACACATTAACTGATCTTGATGAAACTTCAGCAGTGTGTTCATGGTAAGAGGCCGATCAGATGGATGTGACTATTGTGAGTCAAAGTTATAGCGCCACCAACTGGCAGCAGGAAGTGTGTCATTTTCAAAATGTTTTTGACAAAAGTGGGGGGGTTAGTTTTACCCACAATTACAAAAATCAGTACGTATATTGGTCTCATCGAGCCGGACAACTTTCTAATTTACAGTTATTAGCTCTGACCAACAGGAAGTCAGATATTTTGGTTTGAATGTGGATTTATTTGCAAATTCAGCCTCTGCATTTTTACCCACTCCTGCTAAGTGGTTTATTTTATTCACACCAAACTTTTTCAACATGATGAAAATACATTAAAGATGCTAAATTGTGAACGGATATTGAATATCTCAAACGGTTTTGATATGGCGAGGGATTAAAATAATGTCCAAAAAGGAATCAGAAAACATCTCATATCTTTAAAAAATTTAATTATACACCATTTATTTTTATATAAAATTATACAAATATCAGAACTAAACCGAAACAGAACTAGTTTTGGGTTTATTCAGTTTTTTCAATTCAAGAATTATGTACAAGTTTAAAATCAGCCAGAATGCGCTATTTAGTAAAAAAAAAAAACGTCATACATAGGGCTATACTGCCCTCTTGTGTTCAAAATCAGGTAGGCCCATTGTATATTGTATTTATATATAAATATATTAGCGATGTGACTGAGAATTTTTTCCCACTGGTTAATCGATGTGTGACACCGCGGCGGGGGCTTTTAAATCGCTAACTTAAAGGGATACTCCACTTTAAATTGAAAATTCTGTCATCATATACTCACCCTCATGTTGTTTCAATCCTTTATGAATTTCTTTCTTCTGCTGAACAGAAAGGAAGATATTTAGAAGAATGTCAGTAACCAGACAGTTTCTGGTCTCATTGACTTCCATAGTATACATTTTTTCCTACTATGGAAGTCAATGGGATCAGAAACTGTCTGGTTACTGACATTCTTCTAAATATCTTCGTTTCTGTTCAGCAGAAGAAAGAAATTCATAAAGGATTAAAACAACATGAGGGTGAGTATATGATGACAAAATTTTCATTTTAAAGTGGAGTATCCCTTTAAAAGCGAAAGTGAAATACGGACGTCCAGTAGGAATGAACTAAAAAACATTCACTCTGTTCTGCTCGTTCCTCGCTGTAGGTGCGTTATTGCCCGTGCAGCCGTGAGCATTTTAGTTTCATTTAAAAAATAGCGCCATTTCAGGGGTGGGATTGCTTGAATGTTTTTTTTACAAAAGCACAATGTTGTGTTTTATTGCGAGTGTACATAAATATAAGTAAACACATTGCAGTTTAAATGATGTCCTGTATGAACAAACCGACGGAGTAGCCTATGTTTTTATGTTTCCACTGTTCGATCGTGCCCACGCCTCACACACACACACACACACACACACACACACACACACACACACACACACACACACACACACACACTGTGCATTCCAGCATTGCAATCTTGACATCGCAGCCGGTTCATTACAGCCGTAATAAAATATAATAATAATTATAAATAGTCAACATATTTGCAGCAAATGATAGTAGATTTTAGATCAATATATTTGTTTTCCTTACAATTTTAATTAACACTAACTTTATTCTTATCTGAATTATAAATAATTAATTTCTGTATAAAATAATACTACCATTAAAAAATACATTTCATTGTCTTTTTTAATCAATGAAGAATGTGTGACTTAAAAATAAACAGATTAGTGCTCGGTTTGAGGACAAGAAATGAAAACCAATGCAATATGATGAATGTCCAAAAACGTTAGCTCTTCTCTGCCCGTTCCTCGCCTCGCCATATATATATATATATATATATATTTATTTATTTATTGTTACAGATATATAATGTATATATATATATTTTTTTGTTACATTTATATATATATATATATATATATATATATAAATATAGCTGCGAGCAGCGATGGAGGGCTCAAGCCGGTGACACCGCCACCCCGGTGGCTTTAGTGTAACTAAAGGCACCAGGGTGGCGGTGCCACCGGCTTGGGCCCGCAATCGCTGCTCGCAGCTATATTTATATATATATATATATATATATATATATATATATATATATATATATATATTTATTAGGGCCCAAGCCCTGAAAGGGCGAAGGCCCTATTGTTTTCGTTAGGATTATTATTAGGGCCCAAGCCCTGAAGGGGCGAAGGCCCTATTGTTTTCGTTAGGATTATTATTATTAGGGCCCAAGCCCTGAAGGGGCGAAGGCCCTATTGTTTTCGTTAGGATTATTATTAGGGCCCAAGCCCTGAAAGGGCGAAGGCCCTATTGTTTCCGGTAGGATTATTTATTATTAGGGCCCAAGCCCTGAAAGGGCGCAGAGCCCTATTGTTTTCGTTAGGATTATTATTATTATTATTATTATTATTATTATTATTATTATTGTTGTTCAAGGGTTCGGGGGCTTTTGGGGCCTTTAACGTGCTCAAAAACTCATGAAACTTTGCACACAGGTCAGAACCTGCGGCCATTAGGGCCGGGCTGAAGCTGGTACCCGGGCGTGGCAGGGGGGCTCAACAGCGCCCCCTGGAACGGAATCCGAACACTTGTCCATAAATCAAACACACTTGCATATAATAATATGAAACTCGGAACAGATATAGATCTCATCGGGCCGAACAACTTTCGTGCTCTAAGTTTTACGCCAGCCCAACAGGAAGTCGGCTATTATGGGTTGTTTGGAAACGCATGCTGTGGAATTTAATGTACTCCTCCTAGGGAATTCATCCAATCGGCTCCAAACTCGGTCAGCATGAAGTCAAGACATTGAGGATGCTAAATTGCGGACGGATTTTTGATATCTCGAACGGTTTGGCCGTGGCGAGGAAACGAATTTATGGCGAATAATGGAAACAGGAAGTGTGTTATAACTTCTGCATACATTAACTGATCTTGATTAAACTTCAGCAGTGTGTTCGTTGTAAGAGGCCGATCACATGGATGTGACTATTGTGAGTCAAAGTTATAGCGCCACCAACTGGCAGCAGGAAGTGTGTCCCTTTCAAAATGCTTTGAAATCACCCTCTTATTTTTACCCGATTTGCTTCAAACTTTATGTGTATAATGTAAACACACGGCAGATGTAGACCTGTGAAAGGATTTTTGATATCTTTAATACTGTTGCCATGGCAACGCTTCAAACTTTAATATTCTTTTTTGATGCTTTTGAGACTCTTAACATACTTGAAATTGGATGAAACTCGACAGACACATCACATTTATTAGCCCGTAGACATGTGCAAAGTTTCAGAAACGGGCGTGGTGAGGGGCTCAGTAGCGCCACCTTTAGTCATAAGTGGGGGGGTTAGTTTTATCAACAGCAACAAAACTTGGTATGTGTATTGTTCTCATCAAGACGGACAACTTTCTAATTTACATGAACTTTCTCCAACCAACAGGAAGAGAGATATTTTGGTTTGAATGTGGATTTTCGGAAGAATTTTCTCTCCCTCTCTCTGTGTCTCTGTGTGTGTGAGGGGAGGGGGGGATTTGTTTATTGCTTTTATTGAGTTTTTCAAGGTTTCAGGGGCTTTTGGGGTCCTTAACGTGCTCAAAAACTCTTGAAACTTTGCACACAGGTCAGAACCTGCGGCCATCAGGGCCGGGCTGAAGCTGGTACCCGGGCGTGGCAGGGGGGGTCAACAGCGCCCCCTTGAATTGGGTCCGAAAACTTGGTCCATAGATCAAACACGCTTGCATGAATTAATATGAAACTCGGTACACATATAGATCTCATCGGGCCGAACAACCCTCCCCTGGTCAAGTTTTACGCCAGCCCAACAGGAAGTCGGCTATTATGGGTTGTTTGGAAAACGCTTGCTGTGGAATGCGAAGTACTCCTCCTAGAGAATTCATCCAATCCCCACCAAACTCGGTGTGCATGAAGTCAAGACATTGAGGATTCTAAATTGCGGACGGATTTTTGATATCTCGAACGGTTTGGCCGTGGCGAGGAAACGAATTTATGGCGAGAAAAGAGAAACACGAAGTGGAATAACTTCTGCATACATTAACTGATCTTGATGAAACTTCAGCAGTGTGTTCGTGGTAAGAGGCCGATCAGATGGATGTAACTATTGTGAGTCAAAGTTATAGCGCCACCAACTGGCAGCAGGAAGTGTGTCACTTTCAAAATGCTTTTGACAAAAGTGGGGGGGTTAGTTTTACCCACAGTTACAAAAATCAGTACGTACATTGGTCTCATCGAGCCGGACAACTTTCTAATATACAGTTATTAGCTTCGACCAATAGGAAGTCAGATATTTTGGTTTGAATGTGGATTTATTCGCAAATTCAGCCTCTGCTTTTTACCCACTCCTGCTAAGTGTTTTTTTTTTTTATTCACACCAAACTTTTTTAACACGATGAAAATACATTAAAGATGCTAAATTGTGAACGGATATTAAATATTTCAAACGGTTTTGACATGGCGAGGGATTAAAATAATGTCAAAAAAGGAATCAGAAAACATCTCATATCTTCTTAAAATTTAATTATACACCATTTATTAGGGCCCAAGCCCTGAAAGGGCGAAGGCCCTATTGTTTCCGTTAGGATTATTTATTAGGGCCCAAGCCCTGAAAGGGCGAAGGCCCTATTGTTTTCGGTAGGATTATTATTATTATTATTAGGGCCCAAGCCCTGAAAGGGCGAAGGCCCTATTGTTTTCGTTAGGATTATTAGGGCCCAAGCCCTGAAAGGGCGAAGGCCCTATTGTTTTCGGTAGGATTATTTATTATTATTATTATTATTTTGTCAACCTTTCGGGCACTTTTGGGGCTCTTAACATGCTCGAAAACTCTTGAAATTTTGCACACACGTCAGAACCCACGGCCATCAGGGCCGGACTGAAGCTGGTACCCGGGCGTGGCAGGGGGGCTCGACAGCGCCCCCTGGAATGGTGTCCGAAAACTTGGTCCATAAATCAAACATGCTTGCATATAATAATATGAAACTCAGTACACATATAGATCTCATCGGGCCGAACAACTTTCGTCCTCTAAGTTTTACGCTAGCTTTACGCTAGCCCAACAGGAAGTCGGCTATTATGGGTTGTTTGGAAACGCATGCTGTGGAATTTGAAATACTCCTCCTAGAAAATTCGTCCAATCACAACCAAACTCGGTCAGCATGAAGTCAAGACATTGAGGATGCTAAATTGCGGACGGATTTTTGATATCTCAAACGGTTTGGTCGTGGCGAGGAAACGAATTTATGGCGAATAAGGGACACAGGAAGTGTGTTATAACTTCTGCATACATTAACTGATCTTGATGAAACTTCCGCAGTGTGTTCGTTGTAAGAGGCCGATCACATGGATGTGACTATTGTGAGTCAAAGTTATAGCGCCACCAACTGGCAGCAGGAAGTGTGTCACTTTCAAAATGCTTTGAAATCACTCTCTTATTTTTACCCGATTTGCTTCAAACTTTATGTGTATAATGTAGACACACGGCAGATGTAGACCTGTGAAAGGTTTATTGATATCTTAAATACTGTTGCCGTGGCAACGCATCAAACTTTAATATTCTTTTCAGATGCTTTTGAGACTCTTAACATACTTGAAATTGGATGAAACTCGACAGACACATCACATTTATTAGCCAGTAGACATGTGCAAAGTTTCAGAAACGGGCGTGGTGAAGGGCTCAGTAGCGCCACCTTTAGTCAAAAATGGGGGCTTAGTTTTAAGTAGAGTCACAAAAATCGTTATGTATATTGTTCTCATCAAGCCGGACAACTTTCTAATTTATAGTCATAAGCTGTGAACAACAGGAAGTGAGATATTTTGGTTTGAATGTGATTTTTTGAAGAATTCTCTCCCTCTCTCTCTCTGCCTCTGCGTCTCTGTGTGTGTGAGGGGTGGGGGGATTTGTCTTTTGAGTGAGATTTGTTTAAAATTCCTGTTTTTCAAGGTTTCAGGGGCTTTTGGGGCCTTTAACGTGCTCGAAAACTCTTGAAACTTTGCACACAGGTCAGAAACCGCGGCCATCAGGGCCGGGCTGAAGCTGGTACCCGGGCGTGGCAGGGGGGCTCAACAGCGCCCCCTGGAACGGGATCCGAACACTTGTCCATAAATCAAACACACTTGCATGTAATGATATGAAACTCGGTACACATATAGATCTCATCGGGCCGAACAACTTTCGTGCTCTAAGTTTTACGCCAGCCCAACAGGAAGTCGGCAATTATGGGTTGTTTGGAGAACGCTTGCTGTGGAATTTGAAACACTTCTCCTAGAGAATTAATTAAATCGCCACCAAACTCGGTGTGCATGAAGTCAAGACATTGAGGATGCTAAATTGCGGACGGATTTTTGATATCTCAAACGGTTTGGCCGTGGCGAGGACACGAATTTATGGCGAGAAAAGAGAAACACGAAGTGTTATAACTTCTGCACACATTAACTGATCTTGATGAAACTTCAGCAGTGTGTTCGTGGTAAGAGGCCGATCAGATGGATGTGGCGATTGTGAGTCAAAGTTATAGCGCCACCAACTGGCAGCAGGAAGTGTGTCATTTTCAAAATGTTTTTGACAAAAGTGGGGGGGTTAGTTTTACCCACAGTTTTAAAAATCAGTACGTACATTGGTCTCATCGAGCCGGACAACTTTCTAATATACAGTTATTAGCTTCGACCAATAGGAAGTCAGATATTTTGGTTTGAATGTGGATTTATTTGCAAATTCAGCCTCTGCTTTTTACCCACTCCTGCTAAGTGTTTTTTTTTTTATTCACACCAAACTTTTTTAACACGATGAAAATACATTAAAGATGCTAAATTGTGAACGGATATTAAATATTTCAAACGGTTTTGACATGGCGAGGGATTAAAATAATGTCAAAAAAGGAATCAGAAAACATCTCATATATTCTTAAAATTTAATTATACACCATTTATTTTTATATAAAATTATACAAATATTAGAACTAAACCTATTTTATTCTGTTTTTGCAATTCAAAAAGTATGAAAAAGTTAAAAACAGGCTATTTAGTGCTATTTGTTTCAACAAAAAAGCAAACATAGGGCTATACTGCCCTCTTGTGTCCAAAAGGATATCAAAATAGTATATAAAACGTTTTACTAGGTAGGCCTATTGTATTTAAATATAAATTTATTAGGTATATGACTGTGAGGATATTTTCCCATCGGTTAAGCGACGTGTGACACGAGCGGGTGCTTTTAAATCGCTAATATAAAAGTGAAAGTAAAAAAACGGACGTCCGCACAGACATTGATAATGGTGCACGTTGGAAAGAATGATACTTTTAAACATAACACTAAACCGCCATTAGGTGTCGCCAGGCGACCATCTTAATGAGCGAGTCATTGATTCATTCGTTCAAACGATTCATTCCAATGACTGAGTCATTCATGATTGAGACAGATGTTTATGGATTGACCATTGAATCTTTGAGTCAAGCGATTCGTTTCAAAATGCTGAATCATTCAGTAATGAGAAAACAAGTTGCTGTGATCTTTGTTTAACTATTTTTGCTGCTGAAACAGAACAAAAACAGTCAATATT
>NC_140209.1:78515464-78517964 GCF_951802725.1 Rutilus rutilus
GCAAAGTTTCAGAAACGGGCGTGGTGAGGGGCTCAGTAGCGCCACCTTTAGTCAAAAATGGGGGCTTAGTTTTAAGTAGAGTCACAAAAATCGTTATGTATATTGTTCTCATCAAGCCGGACAACTTTCTAATTTATAGTCATAAGCTGTGAACAACAGGAAGTGAGATATTTTGGTTTGAATGTGATTTTTTGAAGAATTCTCTCCCTCTCTCTCTCTGCCTCTGCGTCTCTGTGTGTGTGAGGGGTGGGGGGATTTGTCTTTTGAGTGAGATTTGTTTAAAATTCCTGTTTTTCAAGGTTTCAGGGGCTTTTGGGGCCTTTAACGTGCTCGAAAACTCTTGAAACTTTGCACACAGGTCAGAAACCGCGGCCATCAGGGCCGGGCTGAAGCTGGTACCCGGGCGTGGCAGGGGGGCTCAACAGCGCCCCCTGGAACGGGATCCGAACACTTGTCCATAAATCAAACACACTTGCATGTAATGATATGAAACTCGGTACACATATAGATCTCATCGGGCCGAACAACTTTCGTGCTCTAAGTTTTACGCCAGCCCAACAGGAAGTCGGCAATTATGGGTTGTTTGGAGAACGCTTGCTGTGGAATTTGAAACACTTCTCCTAGAGAATTAATTAAATCGCCACCAAACTCGGTGTGCATGAAGTCAAGACATTGAGGATGCTAAATTGCGGACGGATTTTTGATATCTCAAACGGTTTGGCCGTGGCGAGGACACGAATTTATGGCGAGAAAAGAGAAACACGAAGTGTTATAACTTCTGCACACATTAACTGATCTTGATGAAACTTCAGCAGTGTGTTCGTGGTAAGAGGCCGATCAGATGGATGTGGCGATTGTGAGTCAAAGTTATAGCGCCACCAACTGGCAGCAGGAAGTGTGTCATTTTCAAAATGTTTTTGACAAAAGTGGGGGGGTTAGTTTTACCCACAGTTTTAAAAATCAGTACGTACATTGGTCTCATCGAGCCGGACAACTTTCTAATATACAGTTATTAGCTTCGACCAATAGGAAGTCAGATATTTTGGTTTGAATGTGGATTTATTTGCAAATTCAGCCTCTGCTTTTTACCCACTCCTGCTAAGTGTTTTTTTTTTTATTCACACCAAACTTTTTTAACACGATGAAAATACATTAAAGATGCTAAATTGTGAACGGATATTAAATATTTCAAACGGTTTTGACATGGCGAGGGATTAAAATAATGTCAAAAAAGGAATCAGAAAACATCTCATATATTCTTAAAATTTAATTATACACCATTTATTTTTATATAAAATTATACAAATATTAGAACTAAACCTATTTTATTCTGTTTTTGCAATTCAAAAAGTATGAAAAAGTTAAAAACAGGCTATTTAGTGCTATTTGTTTCAACAAAAAAGCAAACATAGGGCTATACTGCCCTCTTGTGTCCAAAAGGATATCAAAATAGTATATAAAACGTTTTACTAGGTAGGCCTATTGTATTTAAATATAAATTTATTAGGTATATGACTGTGAGGATATTTTCCCATCGGTTAAGCGACGTGTGACACGAGCGGGTGCTTTTAAATCGCTAATATAAAAGTGAAAGTAAAAAAACGGACGTCCGCACAGACATTGATAATGGTGCACGTTGGAAAGAATGATACTTTTAAACATAACACTAAACCGCCATTAGGTGTCGCCAGGCGACCATCTTAATGAGCGAGTCATTGATTCATTCGTTCAAACGATTCATTCCAATGACTGAGTCATTCATGATTGAGACAGATGTTTATGGATTGACCATTGAATCTTTGAGTCAAGCGATTCGTTTCAAAATGCTGAATCATTCAGTAATGAGAAAACAAGTTGCTGTGATCTTTGTTTAACTATTTTTGCTGCTGAAACAGAACAAAAACAGTCAATATTGCATCTAAAATGTAAGTGACTTAATTGTAACTGTTTATTAACCTGTTGTATGAAATCAATGTCACAGTTTCAATCGTGATTGTATTCAGGAAATAGTTGCCTACTCGTCAAGTGAGGTTGCTTAACTCTATCATATGTTATAAAATATATAAAAACTCCATATTTGTAATTTTTATAGTCAGTATGTTGTTAACTGGGTTGCTTTTTTGTGTGCTGCGCTCATTTGTTTACAATTCTCCTGGAGAAGCAGCATGAGCCTCAGCAGTGCAACCTTGTTACCATTGATCAGTAATACATTTATTATTAACTGCTGATTGCAACTTAAAATGAATGTAATGAAATTAGAATAATCTCTCGTTTTAGTGATTCCCAAGTTATTTTTTTGTTATTGACGTTCTAATCAGGCTATACTTTGGTCGGGCAAGTAAAATTCTCTTTCAGGTAGGCCTATTGTATTTATATATAAATATATTAGGGATGTGACTGTGATAACATTTTCCCACCGGTTAATCGACATGTGACACCGCTGAGGGCTTTTAAATCGCTAACTATAGTATACTATATACTAGTAAAATACAGACGTCCG
>NC_140209.1:78520464-78540464 GCF_951802725.1 Rutilus rutilus
GAACAACTTTACCCCGGTCAAGTTTTACGCCAGCCCAACAGGAAGTCGGCTATTATGGGTTGTTTGGAAAACGCTTGCTGTGGAATGTGAAATACTCCTCCTAGAAAATTCACCGTGTCCCCTTCAAACTCGGTGTGCATGTAGTCAAGACTTTGAGGATGCTAAATTGCGGACGGATTTTTGATATCTCGAACGGTTTGGCTGTGGCGAGGAATCGAATTTATGGCGAGAAAAGAGAAACACGGAAGTGGAATAACTGCTGCATACATTAACTGATCTTGATGAAACTTCAGCAGTGTGTTCGTGGTAAGAGGCCGATCAGATGGATGTAGCTATTGTGAGTCAAAGTTATAGCGCCACCAACTGGCAGCAGGAAGTGTGTCACTTTCAACATGCTTTAGACAAAAGTGGGGGGGTTAGTTTTAACTACAGTAAAGAAAAAATAGTTTTTATATTGTTCTCATCAAGCCGGACAACTTTCTAATTTACATTCAATAGCTCTGGCCATCAGGAAGTCAGATATTTGGGTCTGAATGTGATTTTTTTTGCAAAATCAGCCTCTGAATTTTTAGCCACTCCTCTTAAACTATTTATTTTATTCGTACCAAACTTTTTCAACATGATGAAACTACATTAAATATGCTAAGTTGTGAATGGATAATAAATATCTCAAACGGTTTTGCTACGGCGAGGGATTAATGTCCAAAAAGGAAACACTAAAAATCTTCTAAAAATGTAATTATATACCATTTATTTCTATATAAAAGTATACAAATATCACAACTAAACCCATTTTATTCTGTTTTTGCAATTCAAGAAGAATGAAAAAGTTAAAAACAGGCTATTTAGTGCTATTTGGTTCAACAAAAAAGCAAACATAGGGCTATACTGCCCTCTTGTGTCCAAAAGGACATCAAAATAGTATATAACACTTTTTACCAGGTAGGCCAATATTGTATTTAAATATACATTTATTAGGTATGTGTCTGAGGATATTTTCCCACCGGTTAATCGACGTGTGACACAAGTGGGTGCTTTTAAATCGCTAATATAAAAGTGAAAGTAAAAAAACGGACGTCCGCACGGACATTGATAATGGTGCACGTTGGAAAGAATGATACTTTTAAACATAACACTAAACCGCCATTAGGTGTCGCCAGGCGACCATCTTAATGAGCGAGTCATTGATTCATTCGTTCAAATGATTCGTTCCAATGACTGAGTCATTCATGATTGAGACAGATGTTTATGGATTGACCATTGAATCTTTGAGTCAAGCGATTCGTTTCAAAATGCTGAATCATTCAGTAATGAGAAAACAAGTTGCTGTGATCTTTGTTTAACTATTTTTGCTGCTGAAACAGAACAAAAACAGTCAATATTGCATCTAAAATGTAAGTGACTTAATTGTAACTGTTTATTAACCTGTTGTATGAAATCAATGTCACAGTTTCAATCGTGATTGTATTCAGGAAATAGTTGCCTACTCGTCAAGTGAGGTTGCTTAACTCTATCATATGTTATAAAAAATATAAAAACTCCATATTTGTAATTTTTATAGTCAGTATGTTGTTAACTGGGTTGCTTTTTTGTGTGCTGCGCTCATTTGTTTACAATTCTCCTGGAGAAGCAGCATGAGCCTCAGCAGTGCAACCCCATTGATCAGTAATACATTTATTATTAACTGATGATTGCAACTTAAAATGAATGTAATGAAATTAGAATAATCTCTCGTTTTAGTGATTCCCAAGTTATTTTTTTGTTATTGACGTTCTAATCAGGCTATACTCTGGTCGGGCAAGTAAAATTCTCTTTCAGGTAGGCCTATTGTATTTATATATAAATATATTAGGGATGTGACTGTGATAACATTTTCCCACCGGTTAATCGACGTGTGACACCACTGAGCGCTTTTAAATCGCTAACTATAGTATACTATATACTAGTAAAATACAGACGTCCGCACAGACATTGATAATGGTGCGGAGTAGAGCGAGCATTTTCAATTTATTCCTATGGATGTAGGAATTAACTAAAACATTTTATTTATGTTTTTGTGTCCACTGTTCAACCGCAACCGCGTCACACACACACACACACACACATTCCAGAATTGCAATCTTGACATCGCAGCCTGTTCATTATAGCCCTAATACAATATAATAATAAAAATAGTCAACCTAACATAAACGAATTACACTGCTCTGTTTAAATAGTCAGTAGTACAATCTGTACCATTCACAGTAAGCAGAGCTCCACTGTGATGTTTCCAAGAACATTTTTGCGCGTGTGAAGAGGATGATTTTTTCCATCGATATTGGAACACGAGTGAAGTACAAAGCCTATAATAAAGAATAGTTTAGCATCCAAATACATCGCAAATATTGAAACATTTTGATTCTAATGAGAGGGTTACGTGAGACCAACACTGCTTACTTTCGTTTTTATTTTTACATTAAATTTAAAGGATTTGTTGTGGAATATTTTGGGTGTATCATAAAATCAGAATAAGGTAAGACAAGTAAAATTTTCTGTCTTATATTTATATATATATATATATATACGTATATATATATAAGTATATATATATATATATATATATATATATATATATATATATATATGTGTGTGTGTGTGTGTGTGTATATATATAGATATTTATATACATATATATATATGTATATATATAGATATTTATATATATATATATATATATATATATATATATATATATATATATATATATATATATATATATATATATATATATAAATATAGCTGCGAGCAGCGATGGAGGGCCAAAGCCGGTGGCACCGCCATCCCCGGTGCCTTTAGGTAACTAAAGGCACCGGGGTGGCGGTGCCACCGGCTTGGGCCCGCAATCGCTGCTCGCAGCTATATTTATTATTGTTGTTCAAGGGTTCGGGGGCTTTTGGGACCCTTAACAGACTCAAAAACTCATGAAACTTTGCACACAGGTCAGAACCCGCGGCCATTAGGGCCGGGCTGAAGCTGGTACCCGGGCGTGGCAGGGGGGCTCGACAGCGCCCCCTAGAACACAATCTTAAATCTTGGACACATACAAGAACGTATTAGTATGAAACTCGGTACACATATAGATCTCATCGGGCCGAACAACTTTCGCACTCTAAGTTATTAGCTCTGCCCAACAGGAAGTCAGCTATTATGGGTTGTTTGAAAAACGCATGCTGTGGAATTTAATGTACTCCTCCTAGGGAATTGATCCAATCCACACCAAACTCGGTCAGCATGAAGTCAAGACATTGAGGATGCTAAATTGCGGACGGATTTTTGATATCTCGAACGGTTTGGCCGTGGCGATGAAACGAATTTATAGCGAGAAAAGATAAACAGGAAGTGTGTTATAACTTCTGCATACATTAACTGATCTTGATGAAACTTCCGCAGTGTGTTCGTTGTAAGAGGCCGATCACATGGATGTGACTATTGTGAGTCAAAGTTATAGCGCCACCAACTGGCAGCAGGAAGTGTGTCACTTTCAAAATGCTTTGAAATCACCCTCTCATTTTTACCCGATTTGCTTCAAACTTTATGTGTATAATGTAGACACACAGCAGATGTAGACCTGTGAAAGGTTTATTGATATCTTAAATACTGTTGCCGTGGCAACGCATCAAACTTTAATATTCTTTTCAGATGCTTTTGAGACTCTTAACATACTTGAAATTGGATGAAACTCGACAGACACATCACATTTATTAGCCGGTAGACATGTGCAAAGTTTCAGAAACGGGCGTGGTGAGGGGCTCAGTAGCGCCACCTTTAGTCAAAAATGGGGGCTTAGTTTTAAGTAGAGTCACAAAAATCGTTATGTATATTGTTCTCATCAAGCCGGACAACTTTCTAATTTATAGTCATAAGCTGTGACCAACAGGAAGTGAGATATTTTGGTTTGAATGTGATTTTTTGTAGAATTCTCTCCCTCTCTCTCTCTGCCTCTGCGTCTCTGTGTGTGTGAGGGGTGGGGGGATTTGTCTTTTGAGTGAGATTTGTTTAAAATTCCTGTTTTTCAAGGTTTCAGGGGCTTTTGGGGCCTTTAACGTGCTCGAAAACTCTTGAAACTTTGCACACAGGTCAGAACCCGCGGCCATCAGGGCCGGGCTGAAGCTGGTACCCGGGCGTGGCAGGGGGGCTCAACAGCGCCCCCTGGAATGGGATCCGAACACTTGTCCATAAATCAAACACACTTGCATGTAATGATATGAAACTCGGTACACATATAGATCACATCGGGCTGAACAACTTTCGTGCTCTAAGTTTTACGCCAGCCCAACAGGAAGTCGGCAATTATGGGTTGTTTGGAGAACGCTTGCTGTGGAATGCGAAGTACTCCTCCTAGAGAATTCATCCAATCCCCACCAAACTCGGTGTGCATGAAGTCAAGACATTGAGGATTCTAAATTGCGGACGGATTTTTGATATCTCGAACGGTTTGGCCGTGGCGAGGAAACGAATTTATGGCGAGAAAAGAGAAACACGAAGTGGTATAACTTCTGCATACATTAACGGATCTTGATGAAACTTCACCAGTGTGTTCGTGGTAAGAGGCCGATCAGATGGATGTAGCTATTGTGAGTCAAAGTTATAGCGCCACCAACTGGCAGCAGGAAGTGTGTCACTTTCAACATGCTTTTGACAAAAGTGGGGGGGTTACTTTTAACTACAGTGAAGAAAAAATAGTTTGTATATTGTTCTCATCAAGCCGGACAACTTTCTAATTTACATTCAATAGCTCTGGCCATCAGGAAGTCAGATATTTTGGTCTGAATGTGATTTTTTTTGCAAAATCAGCCTCTGAATTTTTAGCCACTCCTCTTAAACTATTTATTTTATTCGTACCAAACTTTTTCAACATGATGAAACTACATTAAATATGCTAAATTGTGAATGGATAATAAATATCTCAAACGGTTTTGCTATGGAAAGGGATTAAAGTAAAAATCTTCTAAAAATGTAATTATATACCATTTATTTCTATATAAAAGTATACAAATATCACAACTAAACCCATTTTATTCTGTTTTTGCAATTCAAGAAGAATGAAAAAGTTAAAAACAGGCTATTTAGTGCTATTTGGTTCAACAAAAAAGCAAACATAGGTCTATACTGCCCTCTTGTGTCCAAAAGGACATCAAAATAGTATATAAAACTTTTTACCAGGTAGGCCAATATTGTATTTAAATATACATTTATTAGGTATGTGTCTGAGGATATTTTCCCACCGGTTAATCGACGTGTGACACGAGTGGGTGCTTTTAAATCGCTAATATAATAGTGAAAGAAAAATAATGATAATGTTGCACACACAAATCACACACATGTGGGAAAGAATGATGCTTTTAAACAACACTAAACCGCCATTAGGTGTCGCCAGGCATCCATCTTAATAAGCGAGTCATTGATTCATTCGTTCAAACGATTCGTTCGAATGAGTCGATCATGATTAAGACAGATGTTTATGGATTGATCATTCAATCTTTGAGTCAACCGATTCGTTAAAAATGCTGAATCGTTCAGTTATGAGAAAACACGTGATGCGTGATGGTTCTGCCGTGATCTTTGTTTAACTATTTTCGCTGCTGAAACAGAACAAAAACAGTCAACATTGCATCTAAAATGTAAGTGACTTAATTGTAACTGTTTATTAACCTGTTGTATGAAATCTAGGGGTGGGAGAAAAAATTGATTCTTAGATGCATCGCGATGCGGACGTGGACGATTCTGAATCGATTCACAAATGTCAAAAAATCGATTCTCTAAAAAAATATTTTTCTAATAACGTAATATTGACGGAAGGCAAAAGGCGGAACTCTAAGCGGACGTGCGTGCAGTCTGTGGCGCGCACATAACAGAGAAGTTTCTTCTGCTCACCAAGGCTGCATTTATTTGATTAAAAATACAAACAAAAACAGTAATATTGTAAAATAGTATTCCAATTTAAAACAGCTGCTTTCTATTTTAATATATTTTAAACTGTTATTTATTCCTGTGATCAAAGCTGAGTTTTCAGCATCATTACTCCAGTCGTCACTGTCACATGATCCTTCAGAAATTATTCTAATATGATGATTGATACTCAAGAAACATTCATTATTATTTTAAATGTCGAAAACAGTTGTGTACAGTCTTTGATGAATAGAAAGTTCAAAAGAACAGCATTTATCTGAAATCTAAAGCTTTTGTAACGTTAAACACTACCGCTCAAAAGTTTGTGGTTAGTAATAATTAAAATTTTATTTTTGGGGGAAAGAAATAAAATAAATCAGTACTTTTATTTATGAAGGATGAGTTAAACTGATCAACAGTTACAGTAAAGACATTTATAATGTTAAAAATATATATATTTGAAATATATGCTGTTCTTTTGAACTTTACATTCATCAAAGCATTTTGAAAAAAAAAAATCTGTACACAACTGTTTTCAACATTGAAAATAATGATGAATATTTATTGAGCATCAATCATCATATTAGTATGATTTCTGAAGGATCATGTGACACTGAAGACTGGAGTAATGATGCTGAAAACTCAACTTTGATCACAGAAATGAATTACTATGTAAAATATTTTAAAATTGAAAACAGCTGTTTTAAATTGGAATAATATTTCACAATATTACTGTTTTTGTTTGTATTTTTAATCAATAAATGCAGCCTTGGTGAGCAGAAGAGACTTCTCCTAAAAACATTAAAAATCTTACTGACCCCAAACTTTTGAACAATAATATATATATATATATACATATATATGTATGTGTGTGTATGTATGTATGTATGTATGTATATATATATATATATATATATATATATATATAAATATAGCTGCGAGCAGCGATGGAGGGCCAAAGCCGGCGGTACCGCCACCCCGGTGCCTTTAGGTAACTAAAGGCACCGGGGTTGCGGTGCCACCGGCTTGGGCCCGTAATCGCTGCTCGCAGCTATATTTATTATTATTATTATTATTATTATTATTATTTTGTCAACCTTTCGGGCACTTTTGGGGCTCTTAACATGCTCGAAAACTCTTGAAATTTTGCATACACGTCAGAACCCGCGGCCATCAGGGCCGGACTGAAGCTGGTACCCGGGCGTGGCAGGGGGGCTCGACAGCGCCCCCTGGAACGGGATCCGAACACGTGTCCATAAATCAAACACGCTTGCATGTAATAATATGAAACTCGGTACACATATAGATCTCATCCGGCCGAACAACTTTCGTGCTCTAAGTTTTACGCCAGCCAAACAGGAAGTTGGCTATTTAGCGTTGTTTGGAAACGCATGCTGTGGAATTTAATGTACTCCTCCTAGGGAATTCATCGATTCGCCTCCAAACTCGGTGTGCATGAAGTCAAGACATTGAGGATGCTAAATTGCGGACGGATTTTTGATATCTCGAACGGTTTGGCCGTGGCGAGGAAACAAATTTATGGCGAAAAAATGAAACAGGAAGTGTGTTATAACTTCTGCATACATTAACTGATCTTGATGAAACTTCAGCAGTGTGTTCGTGGTAAGAGGCCGATCACATGGATGTGACTATTGTGAGTCAAAGTTATAGCGCCACCAACTGGCAGCAGGAATATGTCACTTTCAAAATGCTTTGAAATCAGTGTCTTATTTTTACCCGATTTGCTTCAAACTTTATGTGTACAATGTAGACACACGGCAGATGTAAACCTGTGAAAGGATTATTGATATCTTAGATACTGTTACCGTGGCAACGCATCAAACTTTAATATTATTTTTTGATGCTTTTGAGACTCTTAACATACTTGAAATTGCATGAAACTCAACAGACACATCACATTTATTAGCCAGTAGACATGTGCAAAGTTTCAGAAACGGGCGTGGTGGAATGGCTCAGTAGCGCCACCTTTAGTCAAAAATGGGGGCTTAGTTTTTCCTAGAATCACAAAACTTGGTATGTGTATTGTTCTCATCAAGACGGACAACTTTCTAATTTACATGAACCATCTCCGACCAACAGGAAGAGAGATATTTTGGTTTGAATGTGGATTTTCTGAAGAATTTTCTCTCCCTCTCTCTGTGTCTGTGTGTGTGTGAGGGGAGGGGGGGATTTGACTCTTGCTTTTATATTGTTAATCAAGGTTTCAGGGGCTTTTGGGGTCCTTAACGTGCTCAAAAACTCTTGAAACTTTGCACACAGGTCAAAACCCACGGCCATCAGGGCCGGGCTGAAGCTGGTACCCGGGCGTGGCTGGGGGGCTCAACAGCGCCCCCTTGAACGGGGTTCTAAAACTTGATCCATATATCAAACACGCTCGCATGAATTAATATGAAACTCGGTACACATATAGATCTCATCGGGCCGAACAACTTTACCCCGGTCAAGTTTTACGCCAGCCCAACAGGAAGTCGGCTATTATGGGTTGTTTGGAAAACGCTTGCTGTGGAATGTGAAATACTCCTCCTAGAAAATTCACCGTGTCCCCTTCAAACTCGGTGTGCATGTAGTCAAGACTTTGAGGATGCTAAATTGCGGACGGATTTTTGATATCTCGAACGGTTTGGCTGTGGCGAGGAATCGAATTTATGGCGAGAAAAGAGAAACACGGAAGTGGAATAACTTCTGCATACATTAACTGATCTTGATGAAACTTCAGCAGTGTGTTCGTGGTAAGAGGCCGATCAGATGGATGTAGCTATTGTGAGTCAAAGTTATAGCGCCACCAACTGGCAGCAGGAAGTGTGTCACTTTCAACATGCTTTAGACAAAAGTGGGGGGGTTAGTTTTAACTACAGTAAAGAAAAAATAGTTTTTATATTGTTCTCATCAAGCCGGACAACTTTCTAATTTACATTCAATAGCTCTGGCCATCAGGAAGTCAGATATTTTGGTCTGAATGTGAATTTTTTTGCAAAATCAGCCTCTGAATTTTTAGCCACTCCTCTTAAACTATTTATTTTATTCGTACCAAACTTTTTCAACATGATGAAACTACATTAAATATGCTAAGTTGTGAATGGATAATAAATATCTCAAACGGTTTTGCTATGGCGAGGGATTAATGTCCAAAAAGGAAACACTAAAAATCTTCTAAAAATGTAATTATATACCATTTATTTCTATATAAAAGTATACAAATATCACAACTAAACCCATTTTATTCTGTTTTTGCAATTCAAGAAGAATGAAAAAGTTAAAAACAGGCTATTTAGTGCTATTTGGTTCAACAAAAAAGCAAACATAGGGCTATACTGCCCTCTTGTGTCCAAAAGGACATCAAAATAGTATATAAAACTTTTTACCAGGTAGGCCAATATTGTATTTAAATATACATTTATTAGGTATGTGTCTGAGGATATTTTCCCACCGGTTAATCGACGTGTGACACGAGTGGGTGCTTTTAAATCGCTAATATAAAAGTGAAAGTAAAAAAACGGACGTCCGCACAGACATTGATAATGGTGCACGTTGGAAAGAATGATACTTTTAAACATAACACTAAACCGCCATTAGGTGTCGCCAGGCGACCATCTTAATGAGCGAGTCATTGATTCATTCGTTCAAATGATTCGTTCCAATGACTGAGTCATTCATGATTGAGACAGATGTTTATGGATTGACCATTGAATCTTTGAGTCAAGCGATTCGTTTCAAAATGCTGAATCATTCAGTAATGAGAAAACAAGTTGCTGTGATCTTTGTTTAACTATTTTTGCTGCTGAAACAGAACAAAAACAGTCAATATTGCATCTAAAATGTAAGTGACTTAATTGTAACTGTTTATTAACCTGTTGTATGAAATCAATGTCACAGTTTCAATCGTGATTGTATTCAGGAAATAGTTGCCTACTCGTCAAGTGAGGTTGCTTAACTCTATCATATGTTATAAAATATATAAAAACTCCATATTTGTAATTTTTATAGTCAGTATGTTGTTAACTGGGTTGCTTTTTTGTGTGCTGCGCTCATTTGTTTACAATTCTCCTGGAGAAGCAGCATGAGCCTCAGCAGTGCAACCTTGTTACCATTGATCAGTAATACATTTATTATTAACTGCTGATTGCAACTTAAAATGAATGTAATGAAATTAGAATAATCTCTTGTTTTAGTGATTCCCAAGTTATTTTTTTGTTATTGACGTTCTAATCAGGCTATACTCTGGTCGGGCAAGTAAAATTCTCTTTCAGGTAGGCCTATTGTATTTATATATAAATATATTAGGGATGTGACTGTGATAACATTTTCCCACCGGTTAATCGACGTGTGACACCACTGAGCGCTTTTAAATCGCTAACTATAGTATACTATATACTAGTAAAATACAGACGTCCGCACAGACATTGATAATGGTGCGGAGTAGAGCGAGCATTTTCAATTTATTCCTATGGATGTAGGAATTAACTAAAACATTTTATTTATGTTTTTGTGTCCACTGTTCAACCGCAACCGCGTCACACACACACACACATTCCAGAATTGCAATCTTGACATCGCAGCCTGTTCATTATAGCCCTAATACAATATAATAATAAAAATAGTCAACCTAACATAAACGAATTACACTGCTCTGTTTAAATAGTCAGTAGTACAATCTGTACCATTCACAGTAAGCAGAGCTCCACTGTGATGTTTCCAAGAACATTTTTGCGCGTGTGAAGAGGATGATTTTTTCCATCGATATTGGAACACGAGTGAAGTACAAAGCCTATAATAAAGAATAGTTTAGCATCCAAATACATCGCAAATATTGAAACATTTTGATTCTAATGAGAGGGTTACGTGAGACCAACACTGCTTACTTTCGTTTTTATTTTTACATTAAATTTAAAGGATTTGTTGTGGAATATTTTGGGTGTATCATAAAATCAGAATAAGGTAAGACAAGTAAAATTTTCTGTCTTATATTTTTATATATATATATACGTATATATATAAGTATATATATATATATATATATATATATATTTATATACATATATATATATGTATATATATAGATATTTATATACATATATATATATATATATATATATATATATATGTGTGTGTGTGTGTGTGTGTATATATATATATATATATATATAAATATAGCTGCGAGCAGCGATGGAGGGCCAAAGCCGGTGGCACCGCCATCCCCGGTGCCTTTAGGTAACTAAAGGCACCGGGGTGGCGGTGCCACCGGCTTGGGCCCGCAATCGCTGCTCGCAGCTATATTTATTATTATTGTTCTTCAAGGGTTCGGGGGCTTTTGGGGCCTTTAACGTGCTCAAAAACTCATGAAACTTTGCACGCAGGTCAGAACCCGCGGCCATTAGGGCCGGGCTGAAGCTGGTACCCGGGCGTGGCAGGGGGGCTCAACAGCGCCCCCTAGAACACAATCTTAAATCTTGGACACATACAAGAACGTATTAGTATGAAACTCGGTACACATATAGATCTCATCGGGCCGAACAACTTTCGCACTCTAAGTTATTAGCTCTGCCCAACAGGAAGTCAGCTATTATGGGTTGTTTGAAAAACGCATGCTGTGGAATTTAATGTACTCCTCCTAGGGAATTGATCCGATCCACACCAAACTCGGTCAGCATGAAGTCAAGACATTGAGGATGCTAAATTGCGGACGGATTTTTGATATCTCGAACGGTTTGGCCGTGGCGATGAAACGAATTTATAGCGAGAAAAGATAAACAGGAAGTGTGTTATAACTTCTGCATACATTAACTGATCTTGATGAAACTTCCGCAGTGTGTTCGTTTTAAGAGGCCGATCACATGGATGTGACTATTGTGAGTCAAAGTTATAGCGCCACCAACTGGCAGCAGGAAGTGTGTCACTTTCAAAATGCTTTGAAATCACCCTCTTATTTTTACCCGATTTGCTTCAAACTTTATGTGTATAATGTAGACACACGGCAGATGTAGACCTGTGAAAGGTTTATTGATATCTTAAATACTGTTGCCGTGGCAACGCATCAAACTTTAATATTCTTTTCAGATGCTTTTGAGACTCTTAACATACTTGAAATTGGATGAAACTCGACAGACACATCACATTTATTAGCCGGTAGACATGTGCAAAGTTTCAGAAACGGGCGTGGTGAGGGGCTCAGTAGCGCCACCTTTAGTCAAAAATGAGGGCTTAGTTTTAAGTAGAGTCACAAAAATCGTTATGTATATTGTTCTCATCAAGCCGGACAACTTTCTAATTTAGAGTCATAAGCTGTGACCAACAGGAAGTGAGATATTTTGGTTTGAATGTGATTTTTTGTAGAATTCTCTCCCTCTCTCTCTCTGCCTCTGCGTCTCTGTGTGTGTGAGGGGTGGGGGGATTTGTCTTTTGAGTGAGATTTGTTTAAAAATCCTGTTTTTCAAGGTTTCAGGGGCTTTTGGGACCTTTAACGTGCTCGAAAACTCTTGAAACTTTGCACACAGGTCAGAACCCGCAGCCATCAGGGCCGGGCTGAAGCTGGTACCCGGGCGTGGCAGGGGGGCTCAACAGCGCCCCCTGGAACGGGATCCGAACACTTGTCCATAAATCAAACACATTTGCATGTAATGATATGAAACTCGGTACACATATAGATCGCATCGGGCTGAACAACTTTCGTGCTCTAAGTTTTACGCCAGCCCAACAGGAAGTCGGCAATTATGGGTTGTTTGGAGAACGCTTGCTGTGGAATTTGAAACACTTCTCCTAGAGAATTAATTAAATCGCCACCAAACTCGGTGTGCATGAAGTCAAGACATTGAGGATTCTAAATTGCGGACGGATTTTTGATATCTCGAACGGTTTGGCCGTGGCGAGGAAACAAATTTATGGCGAAAAAATGAAACAGGAAGTGTGTTATAACTTCTGCATACATTAACTGATCTTGATGAAACTTCAGCAGTGTGTTCGTTGTAAGAGGCCGATCGCACAGATGTGACTATTGTGAGTCAAAGTTATAGCGCCACCAACAGGCAGCAGGAAGTACATCACTTTACAAATGCTTTGAAATCAGTGTCTTATTTTTACCCGATTTGCTTCAAACTTTATGTGTACAATGTAGACACACGGCAGATGTAAACCTGTGAAAGGATTATTGATATCTTAGATACTGTTGCCGTGGCAACGCATCAAACTTTAATATTCTTTTTTGATGCTTTTGAGACTCTCAACATACTTGAAATTGCATGAAACTCAACAGACACATCACATTTATTAGCCAGTAGACATGTGCAAAGTTTCAGAAACGGGGGTGGTGGAATGGCTCAGTAGCGCCACCTTTAGTCAAAAATGGGGGTTTAGTTTTTCCTAGAATCACAAAACTTGGTATGTGTATTGTTCTCATCAAGACGGACAACTTTCTAATTTACATGAACCATCTCTGACCAACAGGAAGAGAGATATTTTGGTTTGAATGTGGATTTTCTGAAGAATTTTCTCTCCCTCTCTCTGTGTCTGTGTGTGTGTGAGGGGAGGGGGGGATTTGACTATTGCTTTTATATTGTTAATCAAGGTTTCAGGGGCTTTTGGGGTCCTTAACGTGCTCAAAAACTCTTGAAACTTTGCACACAGGTCAGAACCCACGGCCATCAGGGCCGGGCTGAAGCTGGTACCCGGGCGTGGCTGGGGGGCTCAACAGCGCCCCCTTGAACGGGGTTCTAAAACTTGATCCATATATCAAACACGCTCGCATGAATTAATATGAAACTCGGTACACATATAGATCTCATCGGGCCGAACAACTTTACCCCGGTCAAGTTTTACGCCAGCCCAACAGGAAGTCGGCTATTATGGGTTGTTTGGAAAACGCTTGCTGTGGAATGTGAAATACTCCTCCTAGAAAATTCACCGTGTCCCCTTCAAACTCGGTGGGCATGTAGTCAAGACTTTGAGGATGCTAAATTGTGGACGGATTTTTGATATCTCGAACGGTTTGGCTGTGGCGAGGAATAGAATTTATGGCGAGAAAAGAGAAACACGGAAGTGGAATAACTGCTGCATACATTAACTGATCTTGATGAAACTTCAGCAGTGTGTTCGTGGTAAGAGGCCGATCAGATGGATGTAGCTATTGTGAGTCAAAGTTATAGCGCCACCAACTGGCAGCAGGAAGTGTGTCACTTTCAACATGCTTTTGACAAAAGTGGGGGGGTTACTTTTAACTACAGTAAAGAAAAAATAGTTTGTATATTGTTCTCATCAAGCCGGACAACTTTCTAATTTACATTCAATAGCTCTGGCCATCAGGAAGTCAGATATTTTGGTCTGAATGTGAATTTTTTTGCAAAATCAGCCTCTGAATTTTTAGCCACTCCTCTTAAACTATTTATTTTATTCGTACCAAACTTTTTCAACATGATGAAACTACATTAAATATGCTAAATTGTGAATGGATAATAAATATCTCAAACGGTTTTGCTATGGCGAGGGATTAAAGTAATGTCCAAAAAGGAAACAAAAAAAATCTTCTAAAAATGTAATTATATACCATTTATTTCTATATAAAAGTATACAAATATCACAACTAAACCCATTTTATTCTGTTTTTGCAATTCAAGAAGAATGAAAAAGTTAAAAACAGGCTATTTAGTGCTATTTGGTTCAACAAAAAAGCAAACATAGGGCTATACTGCCCTCTTGTGTCCAAAAGGACATCAAAATAGTATATAAAACTTTTTACCAGGTAGGCCAATATTGTATTTAAATATACATTTATTAGGTATGTGTCTGAGGATATTTTCCCACCGGTTAATCGACGTGTGACACGAGTGGGTGCTTTTAAATCGCTAATATAATAGTGAAAGAAAAATAATGATAATGTTGCACACACAAATCACACACATGTGGGAAAGAATGATGCTTTTAAACAACACTAAACCGCCATTAGGTGTCGCCAGGCATCCATCTTAATAAGCGAGTCATTGATTCATTCGTTCAAACGATTCGTTCGAATGAGTCGATCATGATTAAGACAGATGTTTATGGATTGATCATTCAATCTTTGAGTCAACCGATTCGTTAAAAATGCTGAATCGTTCAGTTATGAGAAAACACGTGATGCGTGATGGTTCTGCCGTGATCTTTGTTTAACTATTTTCGCTGCTGAAACAGAACAAAAACAGTCAACATTGCATCTAAAATGTAAGTGACTTAATTGTAACTGTTTATTAACCTGTTGTATGAAATCTAGGGGTGGGAGAAAAAATTGATTCTTAGATGCATCGCGATGCGGACGTGGACGATTCTGAATCGATTCACAAATGTCAAAAAATCGATTCTCTAAAAAAATATTTTTCTAATAACGTAATATTGACGGAAGGCAAAAGGCGGAACTCTAAGCGGACGTGCGTGCAGTCTGTGGCGCGCACATAACAGAGAAGTTTCTTCTGCTCACCAAGGCTGCATTTATTTGATTAAAAATACAAACAAAAACAGTAATATTGTAAAATAGTATTCCAATTTAAAACAGCTGCTTTCTATTTTAATATATTTTAAACTGTTATTTATTCCTGTGATCAAAGCTGAGTTTTCAGCATCATTACTCCAGTCGTCACTGTCACATGATCCTTCAGAAATTATTCTAATATGATGATTGATACTCAAGAAACATTCATTATTATTTTAAATGTCGAAAACAGTTGTGTACAGTCTTTGATGAATAGAAAGTTCAAAAGAACAGCATTTATCTGAAATCTAAAGCTTTTGTAACATTAAACACTACCGTTCAGAAGTTTGGGGTCAATAATAATTTTAATTTTAATTTTGGGGGAAAGAAATAAAATAAATCAATACTTTTATTCATCGAGAATGAGTTAAACTGATCAAAAGTTACAGTACAGACATTTATAATGTTAAAAAAAATTATATTTGAAATAAATGCTGTTCTTTTGAACTTTACATTCATCAACACATTTTGAAAAAAAAATCTGTACACAACTGTTTTCAACATTGAAAATAATAATTAATATTTATTGACCATCAATCATCATATTAGAATGATTTCTGAAGGATCATGTGACACTGAAGACGGGAGTAATGATTCTGAAAACTCAGCTTTGATCACATAAATTAATTACAGTGTAAAATATTTTAAAATAGAAAACAGCTGTTTTAAATTGGAATAATATTTCACAATATTACTGTTTTTGTTTGTATTTTTAATCAAATAAATGCAGCCTTGGTGAGCAGAAGAGACTTCTCCTAAAAACATTAAAAATCTTCCTGACCCCAAACTTTTGAACGGTATATATATATATATATATATATATATATATATATATATATATATATATATGAAGAGTTCAGATGCAAAAGCCTCTAAGTGCCATCTGAAATTTTCTTCTAGAATGATCATTTTTATAAAGTTTGTATATTTAAGTTCAGTAATTTCACTTAAATGTTAATAAATAGGTCATTTTCATTCCCATTTAAAGGCAGGGTAGGTAGGATTTATTAAAAATTAAAGATCCAAATTTGTTAAAACTTTCTATATATATCAATACATAATTAAAATGTAAGAACTCTGAAAAAAAGAGTATAAAAATCAAGTGACTCTAGACCGTTTAATCTGTATTAAACACAGCTCATTATTTCGATTCGGGACGAATCAAAGGATTGGCTTAGGCGACTGTCACTCTCTCGCAACCATGGCAACCACCCTTTTGCCACACAGCACCTACCCACTTGCGCGCGACCGTTTGATTTGAGGAGTGCGAGAAGCACGGAACCTGATCACACCTCCGTCCAGTAGATGGCGGTAATGCACTATGTTTGCAAGCTGCCAATAAAATCTATCGAAGAAGAAGAAGAAGGCACTGAACCTAGGAATACCAAAACAATGGCAGAGAAAGAGCAATCTAAATTTACAGTACCGGCATATGCAGTTAGTGAAGGCAAACCAGGCAAAAAAATGCCCCTTCCCCTCCGCTTGTCTCAGGTAAATAATGCGTCCTCTAGCTCAGCGGTCGGAGTCGCGCGTTCATGTGTTTTGGGGACGTGGCTTTGGAAGAAGCACAGAAATGAGGGGGTGGAGTGAATGGAAATAATGAGATGTCTTTAAAACAGTCGTGAGAGGTCTACAGACACTCGATTTTGATACTTTCTTTTTCAGAGTACTTACATTTTAATTATGTATTGATATGTACATAAAGTTTAAACAAATTTGAAAAATAAAATTTTTAGACCAGTTCTACCTACCCTGCCTTTAAGTGAAATTACTGAACTTAAATATACAAGCTTGATAAAAATGATCATTCTAGAAGAAAATTTCAGATGGCACTTAGAGGCTTTTGCATCTGAACTCTTCATATATATATATATATATATATATATATATATACACATATATGAATACATATATATATATATATATATATATATATATATATATATATATATACACATATATAAATACATATATATTAGGGGTGGCACGGTTCACAAAACCCACGGTTCGGTTCGTATCACGGTTTTAGGGTCACGGTTTTCGGTTCTGTACGGTTCATGTTGTTGTTTTTTCTTTTAATCTTTAACACTCCAAAAATGTACTTCAGCATATGATATATAGCTGAATTATCTAATTATTTATTTATTTATTTCATAAATGGGGTGTGTTTGCAAAACGCAGCTTCTCATTTCCCATTCTGAAGTAATATGAGTGAGCAGTCACCCTGAGGAAACTTTCAGTGGCCCTGGAGGTCCATCATCTGTAGAGCTACGTGGGCTGTGTTGGACCGTTATTTGTCAATTTATCCTCGTGTCTCGTCATCATAGGCGGGACATGTCCCCACCATTTTTTGCCAGGGTTGATATTATCTTGCAGCACGGGTGTACCAATACAAATAAATAAAACATTTCCAGTTAACTAGCAAAGTATTTGTTTCATTCGTTTGTTAAATAAGAAGCAATTTAGCGCTGAAATGTGTTTTTTTAATCAAGTGATCAAAGTGCTCGTTGCAGTTGCGATCAGTGGTGCTGATACAGTGTTCTCGTGGCTCGCGCACACACCGCAGCGGCCGCACATTCATCACTCGGACGCGCGCTTCAATCCATTGAGGAGACTCAAGGCTACTCGTTCCGATTAAATAATAAAACAAAATTCATACAAATCGGTCCCTGCTTGATATACAACCGCTGATAAACATAATCGGTTTTGATAAAGAAAAAAATATATACGAGCGCAGATTAGAACTCAGAACCTTTGATACGCTTGGCAAGTTCTGCCACTGGACCATTAGGCTACGTGGAACAGTCGATCTATGTAGCCTATTTATTCACATGAAAAAAACAACATATAGTGGAGTAGATCTCATTAAATGTCTAGGTAAACTCAGTGTACTATATAAATCGATTGCTGGACATTGTAATGTAATTCTACATATGTCTGATTTATGATTTAGCATTGTATTAGCACGGGCACGAGGCTACATTGCGCATGCGTCGAACCGTGCAAACCGCGCGACGCACACGCGCACCGAACCGAGACAAGCGAACCGAACGGTTCGGATGTTTTTTCATGTACCGTGCCACCCCTAATATATATATATATATATATATGGGTTTCAATAGATAATTGAAGGATCTTAGTAAACATCTAAGATTTTAATAATTAAATCCTTTTCAAATGTGTTTTTTGGATGAGGGACAGCAGTTTGCACCAATTCTGTAGAATGGCCCATATATATATATATATATATATATATATATATATGTATATATAAATATAGCTGCGAGCAGCGATGGAGGGCCAAAGCCGGCGGTACCGCCACCCCGGTGCCTACACTAAGGCACCAGGGTGGCGGTGCCACCGGCTTGGGCCCGCAATCGCTGCTCGCAGCTATATTTATATATACATATATATTTATTAGGGCCCAAGCCCTGAAAGGGCGACCCACAATCTTAAATCTTGGACACATACAAGAACGTATTAGTATGAAACTCGGTACACATATAGATCTCATCGGGCCGAACAACTTTCGCACTCTAAGTTATTAGCTCTGCCCAACAGGAAGTCAGCTATTATGGGTTGTTTGAAAAACGCATGCTGTGGAATTTAATGTACTCCTCCTAGGGAATTGATCCAATCCACACCAAACTCGGTCAGCATGAAGTCAAGACATTGAGGATGCTAAATTGCGGACGGATTTTTGATATCTCGAACGGTTTGGCCGTGGCGATGAAACGAATTTATAGCGAGAAAAGATAAACAGGAAGTGTGTTATAACTTCTGCATACATTAACTGATCTTGATGAAACTTCCGCAGTGTGTTCGTTGTAAGAGGCCGATCACATGGATGTGACTATTGTGAGTCAAAGTTATAGCGCCACCAACTGGCAGCAGGAAGTGTGTCACTTTCAAAATGCTTTGAAATCACCCTCTCATTTTTACCCGATTTGCTTCAAACTTTATGTGTATAATGTAGACACACAGCAGATGTAGACCTGTGAAAGGTTTATTGATATCTTAAATACTGTTGCCGTGGCAACGCATCAAACTTTAATATTCTTTTCAGATGCTTTTGAGACTCTTAACATACTTGAAATTGGATGAAACTCGACAGACACATCACATTTATTAGCCGGTAGACATGTGCAAAGTTTCAGAAACGGGCGTGGTGAGGGGCTCAGTAGCGCCACCTTTAGTCAAAAATGGGGGCTTAGTTTTAAGTAGAGTCACAAAAATCGTTATGTATATTGTTCTCATCAAGCCGGACAACTTTCTAATTTATAGTCATAAGCTGTGACCAACAGGAAGTGAGATATTTTGGTTTGAATGTGATTTTTTGTAGAATTCTCTCCCTCTCTCTCTCTGCCTCTGCGTCTCTGTGTGTGTGAGGGGTGGGGGGATTTGTCTTTTGAGTGAGATTTGTTTAAAATTCCTGTTTTTCAAGGTTTCAGGGGCTTTTGGGGCCTTTAACGTGCTCGAAAACTCTTGAAACTTTGCACACAGGTCAGAACCCGCGGCCATCAGGGCCGGGCTGAAGCTGGTACCCGGGCGTGGCAGGGGG